>NC_142886.1:56192500-56194089 GCF_051225735.1 Oryctolagus cuniculus
TTAGGGTTAGGGTTAGGGTTAGGGTTAGGGTTAGGGTTAGGTTAGGGTTAGGGTTAGGGTTAGGGTTAGGGTTAGGGTTAGGGTTAGGGTTAGGGTTAGGGTTAGGGTTAGGGTTAGGGTTAGGGTTAGGGTTAGGGTTAGGGTTAGGGTTAGGGTTAGGGTTAGGGTTAGGGTTAGGGTTAGGGTTAGGGTTAGGGTTAGGTTAGGGTTAGGGTTAGGGTTAGGGTTAGGGTTAGGGTTAGGGTTAGGGTTAGGGTTAGGGTTAGGGTTAGGGTTAGGGTTAGGGTTAGGGTTAGGGTTAGGGTTAGGGTTAGGGTTAGGGTTAGGGTTAGGGTTAGGGTTAGGGTTAGGGTTAGGGTTAGGGTTAGGGTTAGGGTTAGGGTTAGGGTTAGGGTTAGGGTTAGGGTTAGGGTTAGGGTTAGGGTTAGGGTTAGGGTTAGGGTTAGGGTTAGGGTTAGGGTTAGGGTTAGGGTTAGGGTTAGGGTTAGGGTTAGGGGTTAGGGTTAGGGTTAGGGTTAGGGTTAGGGTTAGGGTTAGGGTTAGGGTTAGGGTTAGGGTTAGGGTTAGGGTTAGGGTTAGGGTTAGGGTTAGGGTTAGGGTTAGGGTTAGGGTTAGGGTTAGGGTTAGGGTTAGGGTTAGGGTTAGGGTTAGGGTTAGGGTTAGGGTTAGGGTTAGGGTTAGGGTTAGGGTTAGGGTTAGGGTTAGGGTTAGGGTTAGGGTTAGGGTTAGGGTTAGGGTTAGGGTTAGGGTTAGGGTTAGGGTTAGGGTTAGGGTTAGGGTTAGGGTTAGGTTAGGGTTAGGGTTAGGGTTAGGGTTAGGGTTAGGGTTAGGGTTAGGGTTAGGGTTAGGGTTAGGGTTAGGGTTAGGGTTAGGGTTAGGGTTAGGGTTAGGGTTAGGGTTAGGGTTAGGGTTAGGTTAGGGTTAGGGTTAGGGTTAGGGTTAGGGTTAGGGTTAGGGTTAGGGTTAGGGTTAGGGTTAGGGTTAGGGTTAGGGTTAGGGTTAGGGTTAGGGTTAGGGTTAGGGTTAGGGTTAGGGTTAGGGTTAGGGTTAGGGTTAGGGTTAGGGTTAGGGTTAGGGTTAGGGTTAGGGTTAGGGTTAGGGTTAGGGTTAGGGTTAGGGTTAGGGTTAGGGTTAGGGTTAGGGTTAGGGTTAGGGTTAGGGTTAGGGTTAGGGTTAGGGTTAGGGTTAGGGTTAGGGTTAGGGTTAGGGTTAGGGTTAGGGTTAGGGTTAGGGTTAGGGTTAGGGTTAGGGTTAGGGTTAGGGTTAGGGTTAGGGTTAGGGTTAGGGTTAGGGTTAGGGTTAGGGTTAGGGTTAGGGTTAGGGTTAGGGTTAGGGTTAGGGTTAGGGTTAGGGTTAGGGTTAGGGTTAGGGTTAGGGTTAGGGTTAGGGTTAGGGTTAGGGTTAGGGTTAGGGTTAGGGTTAGGGTTAGGGTTAGGGTTAGGTTAGGGTTAGGGTTAGGGTTAGGGTTAGGGTTAGGGTTAGGGTTAGGGTTAGGGTTAGGGTTAGGGTTAGGGTTAGGGTTAGGGTTAGGGTTAGGGTTAGGGTTAGGGTTAGGGTTAGGGTTAGGGTTAGGGATGTTAGAGGTTAGG